>NC_042982.1:5785664-5800664 GCF_901001165.1 Salmo trutta | reverse complement strand
CTGGGCAGGAGGGGGCAGAGGAACAAGGGAGACAGGGGGAGAGGATGAAAGGGAAGGTCTGGGGAACGAGAGGAATGAGAAAGGATAGGTGCATCTTTGTGTTTGTGTGTCTTAGTGAGTATGTAATGAGAATTGAAGAGCGCGTTTTGGCGTTTTTGTTACGTTACAGCTTAATTCTAGCAAGTATTACATCGTTTTTTCCCTCATCAATCTACACACACTACCCCATAACGACGAGGCAAAAACTGTTTTTTATACATTTTTGCTAATTTATCAAAAATAAAAGAGACTGAAATAAATGTACATAAGTATTCAGACCGTTTACTCAGTACTTTGTTGAAGCACCTTTGGCAGCGATTACAACATCGAGTCTACTTGGGTATGACGCTACAAGCGTGGCACACCTGTATTTGGGGAGTTTCTCCCATCTCTTCTGTGCAGATCCTTTCAAGCTCTGGCAGGTTGGATGGGAGCGTCGCTGCACAGCTATTTTCAGGTCTCTCCAGAGATGTTCGATCGGGTTCAAGTCCGGGCTCTGGCGGGGCTATTCAAGGACATTCAGAGACTTGTCCGGAAGCCTCTCCTGCATTCTCTTGGCTGTGTGCTTAGGTTCGTTGTCCTGTTGGAAGGTGAACCTTCGCCCCAGTCTGAGGTCCTGAGCACTCTGGAGCAGGTTTTCATCAAGGATCTCTGTACTTTGCTCCGTTCATCTTTCCCTCGATCCTGACTAGTCAGTCCCTGCTGCTGAAAAACATTCCCACAGCATGATGCTGCCACCACCATGCTTCACAGTAGGGATGGAGCCAGGTTTCCTCCAGACGTGATGTTTGGCGATCAGGTCAAAGAGTTCAATCTTGGTTTCATCAGACCAGAGAATCTTATTTCTCACGGTCTGAGAGTCTTTAGTTGCCTTTTGGTAAACTCCAAGCAGGCTGTCATGTGCCTTTTACTGAGGAGTGGCTTCTGTCTAGCCACTCTACCATAAAGGCCTGATTGGTGGAGTGCTGCAGAGATGGTTGTCCTTCTGGAAGGTTCTCCCATCTCCACAGAGGAACTCTAGAGCTCTGTCAGAGTGACCATCGGGTTCTTGGACACCTCCCTGACCAAGGCCCTTCTCTTGGTGGTTCCAAACTTCTTACATTTAAGAATGTTGGAGGCCACTGTGTTCTTGGGGACCTCAATGCTGTAGAATTTCTTTGGTACCCTTCCCCAGATCTGTGCCTCAACACAATCCAGTATAGGACCTCTACGGACAATTCCTTCAACCTTGTTTTTTTCTCTGACATGCTCTGTCAACTGTGGAACGTTATATAGACAGGTGTGCCTTTCCAAATCATATCCAATCTATTGAATTTACCACAAGTGGACTCCAACCAAGTTGTAGAAACATCTCAAGGATGATCAATGAAAACAGGATGCACCTGAGCTCACTACCGAGTTCTAAAGTACCTCTGGCAGCAACATCAGTACAAAAACTGTTTGCCGGGAGCTTCGTGAAATGGGTTTCCATGACCGAGCAGCCGCACACAAATCTAAGATCACCATGCGCAATGCCAAGCGTTGGCTGGAGTGGTGTAAAGCTCGTCGCCATTGGAGCAGTGGAAACGCGTTCTCTGGAGTGATGAAACACGCTTCACCATCTGGCAGTCCGACTGACGAAACTGGGTTTGGCGGACGCCAGGAGAACACTACCATAGTGCCAACTGAAAAGTTTGGTGGAGGAGGAAGAATGGTCTGGGGCTGTTTTTCATGGTTCGGGCTCGGCCCCTTAGTTCCAGGGAAGGGAAATGTTAACGCTACAGCATACAATGACGTTCTAGACGATTCTGTGCTTCCGACTTTGTGGCAACAGTTTGGGGAAGGCCCTTTCCTGTTTCAGCATGACAATGCCCCCATGCACAAAGTGAGGTCCATACAGAAATGGTTTGTCGAGATTGGTGTTGAAGAACTTGACTGGCCTCCACAGACTCCTGACGTCAACCCCATCGAAAACCTTTGGGATGAATTGGAACACAGACTGCGAGTCAGGCCTAATCGCTAAACATCAGTGTCCGACCTCACTAATGCTCTTGTCTGAATGGAAGCAAGTCCCCGCAGCAATGTTCCAACATCTAGTGGAAAGCCTTCCCAGAAGAGTGGAGGCTGTTACAGCAGCAAAGGGTGACCAACTCCATATTAATACCCATGATTTTGGAATGAGATGTTCGAAGAGCAGGTGTCCACATACTTTTGGTCATGTAGTGTGTCTGTCTGTTTTTAGAGAATGCTGCTCACATTCCTTATCATGCAGATTTCTCTGATTATGAGCAGAAACAAGGAGCGGAGTGTGTAATTAAAGGGTCTGACCTTGGAGACCTCAGAAACACTGACACACACGTACAGGCACAATTAGAAACACACACACACACACCCACAGACACGTAAAAGCATACAGATTTGCTGCACTGCATCTCCCCTGCACATCGACACACATTCAAAACAGACACATACTGGTTGTGCCTCCTTTTCGAGACAGCAAGGGGACCCAGTGAGGACAGAGGGGAACCATAGCCCCGGGTCACAAACGGGAAGGGGAAGGGGAGGGGGCCACATGAACTCTATGTCCCTCTCTCCCTCCCTCCCTCCCCCCTCCCTCCCTCCCCCCCTGTCTGTCTGTCTGTCTGTCTGTATCACTGCTTATTTTCCTTTAAAGTGTGTGGGAAAGTATGAGAGTCTGGCTGTGCTCAAAGAAAGAAGGCAATTTAGTCTGTCTGTCTCTTTCTCTGCTTTTCTCTCTCTCACACACACACACACACACACACACACACACACACACACACACACACACACACACACACACACACACACACACTGTGGAAATTCTCTCTCCAGCCTTACCTGATTCTGATGTTTCGTTGTCATGGTCCAGAACCTCTAAAACCAAGGAGAAAGATTTCTGTGGAGGACAAAGAGAGAGAACAAGGTCCAGTCAATTCAGTTTTATCTACGTATGTAGTTCTGATACAAATAGATTTGTCACAAAGTGCTTAACAACAGTCTGGCGTAAACACCCTAGAGAGCTAGCCAAGAACACATAGTAGCTCACAGAAGGACTACCGATTAAATGAAACAAATTACAACCTTGCAACCTCACAGTGTGAAGAAGAATGTCATTTTTGACTCACTCCAGAAACGTTCATAAAATCCATATAGCAGTAGGGCTGTGACGGTGGGTTTTGGGGATTTTGGATGATGGTAATTGGCCAGCCAAATGACCGTGGTCACTGTAATAACAGTTAGAAAAGCAAAAAAAAAAGAATAGTAATAATATATACCATTTTTTAAAAATCTGACACACATTTTCTCCTCTGCTCCTGACTACATGTGCCGCCATATAAATAGATTGAATAGAACGGGTGTCCCCATTGATGGCATAATGGGTGGACTGGCTGCCATTGCAAGTGTACCCATAGCAAAACACCCTACTCCTTCATTTTTTTCTGGTTACATTACAGTCAATGAACAAAGTAGACATTAATCAGATAATACCGCATTGGAGAGCCAGCCCGGAACTATCTTAACTTATCCACCATCTTTGGCCATAAGAGCAAAGCAGGAAGTAAAAGCAGGAAGTGTACCCATCAATGTGTCCTGTGATTTGTTGATTCAACTCAACAGACATTACAACAACAACAAAAACATTCCATTGCATATGCCACATTAGTTAACACAATTTGAATGAACATTCTAGCTTTCAGCAAGGAGCAACAAAGTTTCAAAGAGTCCATGTTACCGCTGAAACGGACTCAACCGCATGAATGCCAAGCTGTTCCGTCTTCAGGACAAGTCTCTGAATGTCCTTGAGTGGCCCAGCCAGAGCCCGGACTTAAACCTGATCGAACATCTCTGGAGAGACCTGAAAATAGCTCTCCAGCAACACTCCCCATCCAACTTGACAGAGCTTGAGAGGATCTGCAGAGAAGAATGGGAGAAACTCCCCAAATACAGGTGTGCCAAGCTTGTAGCGTCATACCCAAGAAGACTCGAGGCTGTAATCGCTGCCAAAGGTGCTTCAACAAAGTACTGAGTAAACGGTCTGAATACTTATGTAAATGTTATATTTCAGTTTTTTATTTGTAATAAATTTGCTGACATTTCTAAAAAACAGTTTTTGCTTTGTCATTATGGGCTATTGTGTGTAGATTGACGAGGGGGAAAAAATGATTTAATCCATTTTAGAATAAGGCTGTAATATAACAAAATGTGGAAAAAGGTTAAGGGGTCTGAATACTTTCCCGAATGCCCTGTATATACAGTGCCCTCCATAATTATCGGGACAGTGAATATTTTTTTCTTCTTCTTTTGGCTCTATACTCAAAAAGTTTGGATTTGAAATCAAACCATGACTATTAGGTTAAAGTGCAGACTGCTTTAAATTGAGGGTATTTTATCCATATTGGGTGAAATTACAGCACTTTTTGTCCATAGTCCCCACATTTTAGGGAACCAAAAGTATTGGGACAAATTCACTTATCTGTATTAAAGTAGTAAAAAGTGTAGTATTTGGTCCCTTATTCATAGAACACAATGACTACATCAAGCTTGTGACTCTACACATTTGTTGGATGCTTTGTTGTGTTTTGGTTGTGTTTCAAATTATTTTGTGCCCAATAGAAATGAATGGTAAATAATGTATTGCGTCATTTTGGAGTCACTTCTATTGTAAATAAGAATAGAATATGTTTCTAAACACTTCAACCGTAATGTGGATGCGCCATGATTACGGATAATCCTGAATTAAATGTGAATATTGATGAGCGAGAAAGTTACAGACGCACAAATATCCTACCCCCAAGACATGCAAACCTCATCATTACAAAAACCGCGGTTACGAGGGTTATAGGGAAGTTGTGTCAGCCCTGTATAGAAGCGCTGATGTGTTATGCCAAACTAGGCTACCCCAAGGGAGCCATGTCACCCACATCTACGGAGCATTCTGGCAGCTCCGCCAGGCCCTTAAGGACAGGGAGGAGGTTAGCATTTTTTGTCTATTTTCCAGATCATAGATTTAATAGGACTGGGCCCATATCCACAAAGTTTTGTTCAGAGTAGGAGTGCTGATCTGGGATCAGTTTAGCCTTTTTAGATCATAACAAATAATGTTATATGAACAGATCCTAGATCAGCATGGCCCCAGGTATGCTTGCATGATACGACAGAGTGGGGTGAACCATTAGGAATCCAGCACCTTAAAAAAGCAGCAATACAGAGAGAGAGACAGAGAAAGAGAGACAGAGAAAGAGAGACAGAGAGATATATATAGAGAGAGTACTGTATAGGCTACTACATATGGCTACAACAGGGCCTGTACAGAAGACAGGGACAAACAGCAGAGATCTTACGAATTTGGATTTACTGAGATACCTGACTCAGGGGAGATAAGGAGGACAGGTGTTTTTTGTTGTTGTTGTTTTTATAGACATGGGTTTGAATTATTCAGCAATGAATAATTCAGACCCATGTCCCCCCTTTCTCCACCGCTCCTCTCGCTCTCTCTCTCCGAAACACTCCAGCAGCTGCCATGCAAATCACCCCGCCATGCATTGTGGGTAGGGTGTCCTCCTAAAGGGCTGCATGGATGTGCAGTCACGACTCTGCTCTAAGGGCCCACCGCCGAGGGGATGAGTGGAGCGAGGGGGGGGGAGATGGAGAGATGGATGATGGAAGGTGAGTTTGGACGGAAGAAAAGAGGGCAGAATATAAGATAAAAGATAGTAAGTGAGCCGAGAGTAAATTATAAGCCTAAGAACGACGGGAGGGATGGAGGGAGGAGGGAGTAGGTGTAAAAATGTGTCGAGGGTAGTTGATTAGAGGTTGGAAAAGACATTCAGGAGTGGGGTGGGAAAGATGAAGGGCGGGGAAGATGCGCAGGAGTGGAGACGCTGAGGGCGTGTGTGCGTCCATGCACGATTGTGTGACCTGAGGTGAGGACGCACAGAGAAGATAAGAGGTCGGGCACTGAATAAATAGGTAGGTGCGCTTTAGACCGACCATAGAGGCATTCAGGAGAACACACTGGGAAGCAAGGGAGAGAATGCAGACACAGGATGAAGAGAAAGGGAGGATGGATTACTAGGATGGAAATGTGTGACAACGTGAGGAGTGAGGTCAGGAGACAGCGGATGAGGAAGGTGGATCGGAGAAAGCGTAGAAAAACGGGTCACAGCATAATAGACAGGTAAACAAGAGGCGGGGAGGAAGAGGTGAGGGGAGGGTGTGTAGAGTGGAGAGCAGTGCCAAGACACACACACACACACACACACACACACACACACACACACACACACACACACACACACACACACCGCAGATTAGAGAAGGGGAGTGAGACATCCCTCAGTCTACTTGAGTGTTTACAATCCACCCCCATTAACACACACACACACAGTGGTAGCCCGCATCAGTCAGAGTGCTAATGAGAGCCATCGAGACCTCCCAGAGTGCAAGCAGGGTGTTTCTGGCTCGGGATGATGGACCATTTGGATTCACTGATGTTTGTCATCTCTCAGAACACTGGAAAATCATTATAGACTAGTGCGTGGACAGTGGCAAATTAGAATTGAAGAACAGTGACCGCTCTACCTATTCTATTTCTATAGGGGGGCGGGACAAGGGAGAGGTGATTATGGGCAGAAGTCATCATCGGTTTGGACATCCTGTCGGAAGACTTCTGGGTAGGGAATTAGGCAGTGTCCAATACACACACACCGCTACCTCAGTGTTGGCGTGCTCCCAGGCTACTAGCTAAGTACACCTTTCTCATCCCCCTTCTCTCCTTATCTCTCTCTCTCAATTCAAAGAAATTCTAAGGGTTTTATTGGCATGAGAAGCATATGTTTACATTGCCAAAGCCAGTGAAATAGATCATAAACAAAAGTGAAATAAACAATCAGAAATGAACAGCAAACACTACACTCACAAATGTTCCAAAGGCATAGATACATTTCAAACGTCACATTATCTCTCTCCCTCTGTTCGCCTACCGCTGCCACACCCTTCACAGACACACACACACACACACACACACACACACACACACACACACACACACACACACACACACACACACACACACACACACACACATACACACACACACACACACACACACACACACACATACACACACACACACACACAACACACACGCACACACACGCGCGCGCGGCACACATCCACGCAGAGCCCAGGTCACACACACACTCAGGAAGGGTGTACCAATGAACAGACCTTTTGCTAAAGCTACCATTTTCCATCCTAAAAATAAGCAATAAGCAAAAGATTAGATTTCTAGTCAAACAGATGGGAAAGGTGTTTTAGAAAACATCTACCAGACAAGTTTTTACAGATATTAGAAATATATCCAAATGACAGTTTGGTTGACATGTTTGGACAGCGCAGTACAGCACGCAATAGAGTACAGTAAAGAAAAGTAGAGTTCAGTACACAGTAGAACACACTAGAGCTGAGTACACTATAACTGAACTCTACTGTACTCTACAGTTTTGTCATTTAGCAGAAGCTCTCATCCAGAGCGACTTAACAGGAGCAATTACGGTTAAAGTGCCTTGCTCAAGGGCACAGCGAGTACTGTACTCTAATCTACTGTGCTGTACTTTGATGTCCAAACATAGGAAATATAGACGTCTATGATTGGTTTAGATTTGGTCCTGTCTGGAACAACCAAATGTTGTTCTTTTGGGGGGCAGAGCTCATTAAAATAATATTCAGTGTGTAGAATAATGCCCAAATATGCAAAGGAGAATATTGAATATTTATACCTTTGTGTATCTATTTAGAATACATCGCAATGAAGAGAATGACATTTATATAAATAATTATTCGTCAGGGACCCAATCATGAAATTGCAATTACCGCAGTTCCATTACCATGTGTAAATCCACTTCACCTACTGTAGCTCAATAACCAAAATAGCCTTGTTCAAAGTCAAGGTGTCATGTCATAGCTGACAGCCCATTCTTTCTGCCGACATTCAGAGCAGATATTTAACAAAAGTTCTTGGAAAACATAAAAAAACTGAGGTTAGATTTTACCAAAATTCTGCTACCAAACTTTGCATCTGCACTGTTCTTCCAGGAAACACGTTTTTGTAAAACAAAACCATTGTAAATTGTTTAATTAAAGTAGTCATTGTGAATAGACTTGTATGGTTTGTTAAACTTTAAAATCAATGTTTTTAGTTTGGCACACATTTTCAGTAAAAAATCTGAGTCTCGGTGCCATTCCGTTACCGTGGAATTGTCCAATTGTTTGATGTGAACTGTGCTATAAAGATCATTATCAAAAACCATATTGCATTACTTTCCAATAATGCTATACTACAAAACAGATACACTGTCCAACACACTTCAAAATGTCATCTATCAGTAACGCAATAAACACAGATACGCAAATCAGATGCACAGAAGCATACCAACATTTTAACACACAAGTATACACACAACAATGGGACAAATATAGGTGACCAACCGAATCATTGTTATTATTATTAACCACAATAGTCTGCTATTAAATACATACTGCGAATACATACACCCCTAGCACCCCCACATATATCCACTCACTCTCTCACACACTGACAGAAACGTACAAACAAACTTTTGACGCATGATATTTCCCTCTCTCAACCCTGCAGTTACACCAAAACAGACTGGTTCCAGTCGCTCTCTTACAAGTCTGGTTAGAAATACACAGATACGTTGCTAAGGTTGCTACGTTAAAAAAATAATTTAAAAAACAGGCCTGAGTGAGTACACGGTGAGTGTGTGTGTGTGTGTGTGTGTTTGTGACCAGAGAGAGAGAGGAAATGAAATAACATTAACGAGACACATGGCCACTGACTGTGGTGATTTTAGCATGTAAATCTTGGTGGGGCAAAACCCCTAAAAAATGTTTTATGCCTGCCAGTAAAGCCACTACACAACACTCAACAATACACGAATTGCATTATAACGGTGACAAACGGTGCTGACAAACTGTTAGGGCCAACATAAATCTGTCCCAACAACAGAGTCCCAACACCTGACCACCGCTGCACCTGGCTATCAGCGGAGCCTTGTCTGGCAGCGAATCAGTTCATTCAGCCTCATTTACTGCCTTTTTAAAAAACCATAGCTGATATGGCTGACTTGCTGAAACACATGTGTGATTTCTACTGACAATTGAGATGTACAAACTATGGCATAAAGGGACGACTACACCGTGATTTGTTTTGCTATTTGGGACAAGAATAGCAGAAGGGATGACAGAGCCGGGGAGTGACGTGGATGGTGTTCCACGTCTGAGAGCATGGTGTACCTGTGTGAGTGTGTATTTGTGTGTTTGTCAGGGTGGAATGTCGCTGTGGGAGTGTGTGTGGGAGTGCAGTGTTGTCTGGTGTGTGTGTGCGTTGACTACTACAGTGTGTGTGTGTGTGTGTGTGTGTGTGTGTGTGTGTGTGTGTGTGTGTGTGTGTGTGTGTGTGTGTGTGTGTGGGTGTGTGTGTGTGTGTGTGTGTGCGTGCATGCGTGCGTGCGTGCGTGCGTGCGTGTGTGTGTGTGTCATGTAGAGCTGAGGAGTGGGCTGAAAGTGTGTCGCGGCAGTGAATTGAGAGGCAGGAAGAAACCATTAAAACACTTTATAATCGAAGTTGATTTGCTCAAGAGGACACTCAACGGCTTTCCTAACTCCACTATTTCCTCTGGAAAACTTCCATGGAATGTCTATCATCTCTTGCAGAACTGTCATTTATTTCATCTTTTCTGAAACCACTGTTCTGGGAGCAATTTGCTAATTTTACCACTCGTAACCTCTCCATCCGCAAAAAGTCTGGGGTTAATGTTGCTGTGGGCTGGAAGGACGATGGGGCCTTTTTCCATTTGGACAAACCACAGTTCCAGGTCTCCACAGTTATGCCCTCTTCTTAACGGGCTGTGTTAGCATGGAGAGAGAACGAGAGGGAGTTCCCAAAACAAGACGCAATAACAACAAGGAAATTAAACAGCCATAAATCGCTGGAAACTGTCTGATTGTTTCTCCCTCCCTTCCCCTCCAGTCTACCATAAATAAAACAAGGCTTGAATTAATGATACCCAGGCAGATGCCCATGTATGCCCACAATCCTAACCCTCCACATTCCTTTTCCTCAAAGCTCATAGAGCCAGGTGTGCCTCTCTCTCCATTAATCCCTGATAGGCACTCTCTCTTCCTTTCTCTCTCTCTCTCTTTCTGTCTCTCTCTGTTGTCTCTTTTATCCCTCACTCCATTTCTGATGGGCACTATGACCCCCCCCCCCCCCAACACCCCCCTCCCGTCACTCTCCACCTCTCTCTGAGCCCTCAGACATGGGCAGGGTAGGATATCCCGGCTGAGCCAGGCTGTACAAACACAGCTCTACGACAGGAAGGACTCCCAACCCTGAGAGAGGAATTTCCCCTCCACACACATGCATACACACGCACAAACATGCAAAAGTGCACATGATAAATATGATAGTCAAAACTATCGACTATAACAGTACTCTCTCTCTCTCGCTCCCTCTCTCTCTCTCTCTCTCTCTCTCTCCATCACCCCATTTTCTACAATCTACGTGAGCAGCACACCAATCATTCTGCTACCAGGTCCATTACTATCATAACCCCTCTCTCATAGATGGCACCACTCTCCTGAAGTGTCACGAGCCCAACTGTAATTACAGACACACACACACTAACATACACACAAACACACACTTACACACACACACATCCACACATGTCCCTTTAGTGACAGTGTTGTCATGACAGCGGTGCTTGAAGCTGAATACGATGGCTTGCATCACACCGGCAACCCCCGAACGGAATCACAGTAACAGTGGGCCCATCCTTATTCCCTATAGCGTGCACTATACCCTATGGACCCTGGACAAAAGCAGTGCACTACATCCAGAAAATAGGGTGCCATTTGAAACCTGAAACCCAGAACAGACATGGACTAGCCCCTGGGTGTACGTATCTACACCACCCTTCTACCATCCACCCCACCCTGCTGCCATCCACCCCACCCTGCTACCATCCACCCCACCCTGCTGCCATCCACCCCACCCTGCTGTCATCCACCCCACCCTGCTGTCATCCACCCCACCCTGCTGCCATCCACCCCACCCTGCTGCCATCCACCCCACCCTGCTACCATCCACCCCACCCTGCTGCCATCCACCCCACCCTGCTACCATCCACCCCACCCTGCTACCATCCACCCCACCCTGCTGTCATCCACCCCACCCTGCTGTCATCCACCCCACCCTGCTGCCATCCACCCCACCCTGCTGCCATCCACCCCACCCTGCTGCCATCCACCCCAACCTGCTACCATCCACCCCACTCTGCTGCCATCCACCCCACCCTGCTACCATCCACCCCACCCTGCTACCATCCACCCCACCCTGCTACCATCCACCCCACTCTGCTGTCATCCACCCCACCCTGCGACCATCCACCCCACTCTGCTGTCATCCACCCCACCCTTCTACCATCCACCCCACCCTGCTGCCATCCACCCCACCCTGCTGTCATCCACCCCACCCTGCTACCATCCACCCCACCCTGCTGTCATCCACCCCACCCTGCTACCATCCACCCCACCCTGCTACCATCCACCCCACCCTGCTACCATCCACCCCACCCCTGCTGTCATCCACCCCACCCTGCTACCATCCACCCCACCCTGATACCATCCACCCCACCCTGCTGCCATCCACCCACCCTGCTGCCATCCACCCCACCCTGCTGCCATCCACCCCACCCTGCTGTCATCCACCCCACCCTGCTACCATCCACCCCAGCCTGCTACCATCCACCCCACCCTGCTACCATCCACCCCACCCTGCTGCCATCCACCCCACCCTGCTGCCATCCACCCCACCCTGCTGCCATCCACCCCACCCTGCTGCCATCCACTCCACCCTGCTGTCATCCACCCCACCCTGCTACCATCCACCCCACCCTGCTACCATCCACCCCACCTTGCTACCATCCACCCCACCTTGCTACCATCCACCCCACCCTGCTGCCATCTACCCCACCCTGCTGCCATCCACCCCACCCTGCTACCATCCACCCCACCCTGCTGTCATCCACCCCACCCTGCTACCATCCACCCCACCCTGCTGCCATCCACCCCACCCTGCTGCCATCCACCCCACCCTGCTGCCATCCACCCCACCCTGCTGTCATCCACCCCACCCTGCTACCATCCACCCCACCCTGCTACCATCCACCCCACCTTGCTACCATCCACCCCACCTTGCTACCATCCACCCCACCCTGCTGCCATCTACCCCACCCTGCTGCCATCCACCCCACCCTGCTACCATCCACCCCACCCTGCTGTCATCCACCCCACCCTGCTACCATCCACCCCACCCTGCTACCATCCACCCCACCCTGCTGCCATCCACCCCACCCTGCTGCCATCCACCCCACCCTGCTACCATCCACCCCACCCTGCTACCAACCACCCCACCCTGCTGCCATCCACCCCACCCTGCTGCCATCCACCCCACCCTGCTGCCATCCACTCCACCCTGCTGTCATCCACCCCACCCTGCTACCATCCACCCCACCCTGCTACCATCCACCCCACCTTGCTACCATCCACCCCATCTTGCTACCATCCACCCCACCTTGCTACCATCCACCCCACCCTGCTACCATCTACCCCACCCTGCTGCCATCCACCCCACCCTGCTACCATCCACCCCACCCTGCTGTCATCCACCCCACCCTGCTGTCATCCACCCCACCCTGCTACCATCCACTCCACCCTGCTACCATCTACCCCACCCTGCTGCCATCCACCCCACCCTGCTACCATCCACCCCACCCTGCTACCATCCACCCCACCCTGCTGCCATCCACCCCACCCTGCTACCATCCACCCCACCCTGCTGCCATCCACCCCACCCTGCTACCATCCACCCCACCCTGCTACCATCCACCCCACCTTGCTACCATCCACCCCACCTTGCTACCATCCACCCCACCCTGCTACCATCTACCCCACCCTGCTGCCATCCACCCCACCCTGCTACCATCCACCCCACCCTGCTGTCATCCACCCCACCCTGCTACCATCCACCCCACCCTGCTGCCATCCACCCCACCCTGCTACCATCCACCCCACCCTGCTACCATCCACCCCACCCTGCTACCATCCACCCCACTCTGCTGCCATCCACCCCACCCTGCTGCCATCCACTCCACCCTGCTGCCATCCACCCCACCCTGCTACCATCCACCCCACCCTGCTGCCATCCACCCCACCCTGCTGCCATCCACCCCACCCTGCTGCCATCCACCCCACCCTGCTGCCATCCACCCCACCCTGCTACCATCCACTCCACCCTGCTACCATCTACCCCACCCTGCTGCCATCCACCCCACCCTGCTGCCACGTGATCCCGTCCCTCCTCTGTTCCTTTATGCTCTCCATCTTTTTGTTTTTCTTTCATTCAGGACATGATTAGTATCAGACTCTTCATCCCCCCCATTCCACCTTTCCTCCTCCTCTGTCTCTTTGAGTCACATTCTTAGCCGGTTAATTGGCTTGACAAAGTTATGTGATTCCAGGCTACTTCAAACGCTCTGAAAAAACAGAGCCCTCGCGGCATGGCATGTTCCCTCCCTGACCCCCCCCCCCCCCCCCCCCTAGCCTCATCTCCCCCCATCGTGTCCCTCTCGCCACCCCGGCCCACAACGAGATGCCCCCTTTGGCTTCCGCAGGAAATTACCTCGTCTGGTCACTGGCTGCTAAACATCCACATTTGTGTTTTTAGTGTGAGGCACGGCTAATGAGAAAGTAGGTATAGGGATGGGTGTGTGTGTATGTGTACGTGTGTGTCTGGATGACCTCTCAAAATTCTCCTGTTTCTACTTTCTCCGTAAACCGGATTCAAGGCTGTGGAGAGAGAAAAACTGCCCATACCAAAAATATAGACAAATACCCGCAAGTACACACCCCACGCACACGCTCTCTTTTCGCAAAGATGAGATATCAGGTTAGTGTGTCAATCACCCACAGACAGACAGACAGAACAGAATGAGAGCAGTGTTCATGGGTTAATAATGAGTAGTGCTTGGAGTGTGTGGCTCCCGAGACGCCGTAGTGAGATTAAAAAAGAAGGAAAGCACTTGGGAGGATGACATAGAAGAGACGGGGAACTACACTTGGGACCCAGACGTTTATCCAGATCATTTCGCCTCCATTCACTGTGTCACTGAACAGGGACACCCCCAGGGACACCATTAGCGGTATGATGACTGTTCCCTGCAACATCTAATTCCCACCGCAAAGGAAACTACAGTGAGCCCCAACTACATTGTTGCTGTTTGGGTTCTGTACTACAGCACTTTGGATTTGAAATTATACAACGACTATGAGGTTAAAGTGCAGATTGTCATCTTTAATTTGAAGTTATTTTCATCCATATCGGGTGAACCGTTTAGAAATTACAGTACTTTTTTGTACATAGTCCCCCCATTTTAGAGGACCAAAAGTATTGGGGCAAATTCCCTTATATGTGTATTAATGTAATCAAATGTTTAGTATTTGGTCCCATATTCCTAGCATGCAATGATTACATCAAGCTTGAGACTCTACAAACTTGTTGGATGCATTTGCTGTTTGTTTTTGGTTGTGTTTTATTATTATTCATTATTCATTCAGGACTATAATATCATTTCAAATCCAAAGTGCTGGAGTACAGAGAAATACTTTTGGAGCTCACTGTATGTGGTTTAACATCACCAGAGGGACAGAAGTGAGAGCGAGGCCAGTAACAATGAGAGGAATGGGTTTCCATGGGGATAAAGAACAGAGAGAGAGAGAGAGAGAGAGAGAGGGGGGGGGAGGGGGGGGAGAGAGAGGGGGAGAGGGGGAGAGAGAGAGGGGGAGGGAGGATAGATAGAGAGCGAGAGAGAAGGG